>NC_056742.1:12138139-12145085 GCF_019279795.1 Protopterus annectens
ATTGTGCTGCCACTACATGTCTTCTGCCATTCCTGTCCACAAGCCCAGCAGTTTACTGATACTGATGTTTTGTTCTTAATAGTATATGTAGCCCTCAACTACTAGTTTTAGCTTTCCCTATATATTCAAGTTCCTCCCATGTGATTGTGCGGTATCTCTGTTCAATTATACTAGATCGATAACTACAAGTGTCCTGACCCCTGGCTAGTGCGCTCATCCTTCCTTCTTCCTTCTCCTCCATACCATTTGTTGTCAGTGCACTTCCTACTATGGTGATACAGGATGTTCATCATTGTTTGGGATGGAACAAACATGGGAAGCATACATGGACAGAAGGGAGTGGGGCTTAATGCCTTCACATTCAGTGCATGGTGATTGCTCAAGGATTGTTGCTTTCAGGAGATTTGCTTTTCATCCACCTGGTACACTGACCTCTCTACCACAATTCCCTGTCACTGTGACCTCTCCTGTGTCAACCATTCCATCAGACTCCCTCAGTTCAAACCTAATTACCTTGTTCTGAACAGCTGTTTTCTAAATCAATTCCTTCAATGTATAACTCCTTCTTGTTTAGTCATTTAGTCAAATCTGATTCTTTGTGACCTCAAGTATTTTAGCACTAAAGGGCTGTCAAGAACTACTACTTAAACCTTTTTGTAAATTCATATTATTTACTTCAGTATTGCCACCCGTCCACCTTAGCATATACTGCTCCTTCTTTTGCCTTTGTTCTTTACCTGCATTTGTGTTTTCTCTAGTAAATCTTAGCTTCACATTATGTGGCCAGAGTATTTGAGTTTTAGTTTTAATATCGAGCCTCCCAGTGAACAGTCTAGATTTATTCCTTTTCAGACCATGGAATCCTAAAAAATTTTCTCCCACCATGCAGTTCAAAAGCATGGATATTCCAGCATGCAGCCTAACTTATACTCCAGCTCCCATAACCATCTGTTACTACTGGGAAAACAACTTTGATTATACAGACCTTTGTTGACAATGTAATATATTTTGCTCTTTAAAATTGTATCCAGGTTTACCATAGCTTTCCTTTCAAAAAGTAATTGTCTTTAATTTCATGATTGCAGTAATCATCTGCAGAGATCTTTGAAACCAGGGAAATAAAATCTTTTGTTTCTGCCTCCACTTATTCTTCTATTTGCACAGAAGTGACAGAGCTAGACAACATAATTTTTTATTGACGGTGAAGGAACAAGTTAGATTTTGCTTTGTAGTTTCACCTTCATCAACAGTCTCTTCGATTTTTCTTTGTATACAGCTATAGGAGTGGTATCATCTGCATATCTGAGGCTATTAATATTTTACCTAATTTTTTTTTGTTCCAGCATCTAAGTCATCTAACCTAGTATTTTAAATGACATGTTCAGCATAGAAATTAAACCAGTTACATATTCCCTGTTCATTTTTAATTGCTGCTTTTTGTTCTGCATACAGATTCATTGGGAGGCAAATAGGATGATTTACTATCCCCCAGTTATCTAAGAATTGCCACATTCTGTTATAGTCCAAGCAGTCAAAGGCTTTAGAGCAGTCAAAGCAGAAGGAAATACTTCTCAAGTTAGCAGTTTGATCTCTCATGCCTTTCCCTCTTCCTCTTCCAAATCCTGCTTGTGTATCTGACAGTTCTCAGTCCATTTATTACTAGAGAGTAGCTTGCAGAGTCATGAGCATTATTTTGCTAGCATGTGAAACAAGTGAAACTGTTCAGAAATTTTATTCCTCCTTAGCAATGCATTTTTTTGGGATTTTATTAACTAGACTTTCTAGGGCCTATTTAACTTCACTCTCCAGGATGTCTGGCTGTAGATCAGGAGCATACCATCATATATATCAGTGATGTAAAGGTCCTTCTTATATAGCGCTGTACATTCCTGCCACTTCTTAATATATTCTCATTGGTTCCTCTCATCTTTGTCTTATCATGCCCATTTTATTCTAGAAGCTTCCCTTAATATCACCAATCTTCTGGAACACATTTCTTGTTTGTCTCATTCCACTCTTCCTCCATGTTTTCACTTCTTGCTCCTTTTTCTCTAGTTGCTACTCTCAAACTCTTCATTTAGTCTGACATTTTTTTCAGTCTGCGTTGTGTTTTGCTGTCCTGACCTGAGTCACTTCTAAAGCCTCCACAGACTGTAATTTTGCCTTCTTAGCCTTCTTTCTATTTGGAATATTTTGATGCTACTTCCTTAGCAATATCAGAAACTTCTATCCATAGTACTTTCAGTGATCTTTCTACCAGTTCTAATCTCTTTCATTCATTCTTTACCTCCATTACATATTCACTTGGAATAGTGTTGAGCTTGTATCCAACTGACATAGATGCTTTGCTTGTTTTCTTTAATTCTAAGCTTTGCAATAAGAAGCTGCTGGTCTTAGCCACAGTCACCTCCAAATCTGTTTTTTGCTGACTGTATAAATCTCTTCTATCGCTGATTACAAAATATGCAGTCAGTCTTATTTTGGTACTGGCCATCTGGTAATGGCCATGTGTTAAGTCATCTCTTAGGCTGTTGATAAAGAATGTTTGCTGTGAACAATGAATTATCTTGGCAGAACTATGCATGCCATGCTTCATTTCATACTCCGTGGCCGAACCTTACCATTATTCCACCTGTACTTTCACTTCCAGCCTTGACATTTCAATAACCTATGAAGAATGCAACACAACCTATAAAGAATGTAACATATTTTTCAGTTTTATTTTCAAACGTTGCGGCAGATCTTCATAAAAATGGTCAAATTTCTCCTCTTCAGTATCTTTAGCACAGAAACATAATGACTACAAGGCAACAGAGCCATGTGGCCATTTAAGCCCTACCAGTAGCCACCCTCAGACCTTATCTCACTTTTTCAAGGAGAGATATAGACTAGTCATGCTGGATGTAAATTTGTGAAAAATATCCAGTTGCCTAACTCCTTTTCAAGAAACATAATGTGTCATTTTGCTAGATCTGGAGGTGAAGTTTGTTTCAAAGAGAGGCAGTTTCTGCATGAAGGTTCAGATCTGTGCGCCCAGTGTTCACTGAACTGTTTGATTTGTTGAGATTTGCATAGTGGACCAAAAAGCCGGGCACAAGCTATGACACAGGAGTCTATGGGACACTTAATACAGTCAGAGAGCCTCCAGCCTTTCCAGGCAACTTAGGTCTTTTAGGCCCATGATCTTTTTATTTGGAAAGTTATGGGGTTTCTCCAGCTACCTAATGTGTAGTAAGATACATCCCAAAGGGGGGGCACTGTATTCTACAAGGAGCTTAATCAGTGCAAGAGGAGGAAGGACTTTTTTTGGACTGGAGATACCCTTTGCAGTTAGCTGCGCCAGACAGAAGGATTTACTAACCAATGTTGTGACATGATGATCATAGGAAAGAGAATTATATACCCATGTCCCAAAGCCTCTCACATATTCATTTTGGAGCAGAGAGTTGTCTATATTAAAAGAAAGCTTGACACATTGTTTACCAAATGCAAAAATATTTCACTTTTTAAAATTTAGTTTTAGTCCATTTTCTGGGCAGCAGCCATTAACATTTATAAGTTCAGACAGTTGCTTCTGCATATCAGAAGGGGATTTGAGGATGACACCAATTTTACAATTATTTGCAAACTTGTTTAACCAGTGATCCTGTTTTTCATTTAGAGACCAAAGAAGTATATACCAAATAGAGGTTCCAGTTCATTTTTTCTTCAAGACAGATTCAGAAAACCATTGTGAAAAACCTCACCAGTCTAAAAACTCATGGCTTACAGGAAAAAAAAAAAAAAAAAAAAAACTAGCAGTGCCCCTTTTGAAGTACCATGTTTTCCAAAAGAATATAGTGGTGGAAAGATCCTTTGCAATATTACACAAGAGAAAAGTAGTTAAAACTGAAAGTAAGACTCTCAAAGTTGCTTCTTGTCTAAAGATTTGTTAAACTTTTTAACAACATACACTTATTTCAATTGTTCAGAGAGGGTGTGTTTTTCAAGATATGTCCACCTTCAGGGGTGGTACCATTGGTGGGGGATGGATCACTACTGCCTTGCCAAACAAGTTTTATCTGTTTCCAAAGACTTAACATCTGTGTTTCAGTTGCATCTAGTGAAAGATACCAAATCACGTAAGTGCAGTAAATTGTAGTGGCAAAGCAAAATCAAGTCCATTAAAAAAAAAACGTGCCTTAATCTATCATTTTCTATACTACAGTTATTTTTCTTCATTATAAAACCAATCTAAATTTTACCTAGGCATGGCTATCACCTTCCAGTAAATTACATTCATACTTTAAACCATTATAAATTAATAAAACAAAAAGGATTAAAAATGCTGGGTATGTTGACCTGTCAATAAATATAATGACAGAAAGACAGTCTCAACTTTCTGGAGCCAACTGCGCTGAGCTTTTGTGTACCTTCCTGAGATCTATCTGCAGTTGTGTCTACATTCATGTGTTTATTCCTATAGCTGATACTTCCAGTGTTAGATGTGCTCATCTACAGGGTTGGTTTAGTCCCTTGTGGGTGACATGGAGCTTGCTTGGTAGTTATTTAGCTAAATAAGAGATACCCCTGTTTAGGCTGCTGGGGTTTTATTTTTAATCTTTTTTATTTTGTTTTTTCTTTTTTTAAATAAGAGCTGATCCAGGTTGCTGAGAGATACAAAATATATATATTCAAATCCTGACTCCCACATAATCGACTGTTAAAAGCCCAAGATGAAAATCAGAAAACTGCAGAAACCCGAATGTCAACTTTTTCCTAGGGCAAGTAAACACTTGCCCAAATATAAACACTGAGGTAAGTAAAACCCACCTAGGTGGAGGGCTATGCCCCCCACATCCCTCGTTAACTATATATACCAACTCCAAGATCACAACACAGTGAAGAACAGGGCATGTTGGGCAAGTGTTTACTTATCCTAGGAAAAAGTTGACATTCGGGTTTCTGCAGTTTCGTGATTTTTGTCTCAGGCCTTTAACAGTTGATCATATGGAAGTCAGGATTTGAAAGTAGACCCATTTATATATATATATATATATATATATATATATATATATATATATAGAGAGAGAGAGAGAGAGATAAAACTCATACATACAACACATACACACACACACACACACACACACACACACACACATATATATATATATATATATATATATATATATATATATATATATATATATATATATATATATATATACATACACATACATATGCACATCAGACCCACACATATACATATAATACTAATACACATACATATACATGATATACACAGATACACACACACACACACACACATATATATATATATATATATATATATATATATGGGTCTACTGCTCTACTGCTTTACATCAAAAGAACACTTCTTTGAAATAGAGCCGGAGACCCACACTTCAGTGAAAGTTCACTTCAATGAAAGTGCTGAAGTCTAGTTCCCCGGGAGACCCAAAAAAAAACCCACTAAAACATGTCTTTGCAGAGGGGCAAGCCCCCCTGCACCCTCTACTTAAATATACCAACTCCAAGATCGCACTACAGAGGGGAAAAGGGAATATTCCCATTTCGCACTGTAGTGTAACTGCCAAAATCAATGTTTGAAGTTTCACTACTTCAAACAAGTGGCCTGGGTGAAGTGGGTTTGAAGAAGTGAAACTTCGAACATCTGCACGGATCCCATATATATATATATATATATATATATATATATATAGATATACACACACACACACACACACACACACACACACACACACACACACACACACACACACACACACACACACATACATACATACACAAAACTATTCAACAACCCTCAACGAACCCTATTAACATGTTCCTAGTTACAAACATTATGCATTGCATATGCTTTTGTATAAGTATCATTAATCCAAAATTATATGAATCACACGGTTCCTGCCTTTTCTTAAATCGCACTCTTTCTCCAAAACATTATTCTGTATGCATTTCTCACA
Source organism: Protopterus annectens (assembly GCF_019279795.1). NCBI lineage: Eukaryota > Metazoa > Chordata > Ceratodontiformes > Protopteridae > Protopterus > Protopterus annectens. The sequence goes on from NC_056742.1 coordinate 12,144,127, forward strand.
GAATGTCCATTTTTCCTATGTAATTTGCTCCCAGCCTCCTGCCCTTTTCTAAAGATCTTACTTTTAGTTCCTTTATCTCTGTTATAACATTCAATACTTCACATACAATTGGTTTAGAATTTAGTATCCATTTTCTAGTAACTGCTTTTTTGGCAACCATCAGCATTAAACTTAGCAAGGCTGTACTACATATAGACAATTCAGATCTTGTATCGCAACTCTGTTCGGACACAACTTGTCAGAGAAGAGACATCCCTCTTTTATTTTTGCCACTGATCCGTCATTTATGTTCCTAATTAACCTTATTATTGTATTAAGGAAGTTATAAATTGACAGCAAAACAATTGTGTTTGCATTATCATTGCTACCAGACATAGATTATGGAAGAGGACTATCATCTATTTTACGTGCATGTTTACACACACTAGGTGCATGTTGGTTTCTTTGAGAGAATCGAACCCTGAGCAATACAGTAATTTTCCATGTTATCCTCATTTGACTATAATATAATTGACAAATGCTGGCATCCCATGCCTGTAATATTCCTTTTGCTACATAACGAATAGTATCGATTCTGCATAAATCAAGTTTATGACCAGAAAAGAGAGGCTGGAAAGATTAACATTTAATCACTTTTCTTTTTTAAGCAAGCACACTTCTGTAGTGTGCAATTAATTTTAGCAGAGGGGGTGGTGAGCAGAGATAGTAAGTAAAATCTTCAGATGACATTTGAACCAAAATCTCTTCCTGAGCAGTCTGATAGCCTTCATTTAACATGCAGTAACTTCAGACGGGAGTCATAATGTCACCTATAAATGTTGACAACAGTAGAAAAGGAGTTTTCTGAATGAGTCTAAATAGCTCATAATGCAGGGCATGAGCCTTGTTGAAGAATAACACTTCAACACAGCCAAGGTGTTTAGAATGTATATGAATAATGGTGATGACAGATTGTCTAA